>NC_088347.1:16745000-16780000 GCF_036884655.1 Musa acuminata AAA Group | reverse complement strand
TCTAGCCTAAACTAGGTAATATCGGGCCCAGTTGGCCCCTAACCAGGATATAGGATTATCCCTTAATCCTAACCCTAATTACATGCAAACTACACAACTAAAAACATAGTCCTAAGCAAGTTTTCAATCGGCAAATGTCGAGTCTCCTTCCGGCGATCTCCGCGAACCTTCGACGATCTCTTCGACAGACTTTTGAAAACTCCGTCAAGTCCCCGATTTCTTCTTAGTTGGTTCCGGCAGCATCTCCGATGAATCTTCGGACTCTCGAACACCCATCGAACTTGACTCTGGTAGACTTGCTTTATGTCTTCAAGCTATCGTAGTTAATCCTACATATGTAAAACAAAAGTTTGATCTAGACAATCACTCCTAAGCAATTAATCAAGTTGTCCGACATGTCATTGGTCCCTCGACGCTTCGTCCGATTCTTCGGCGCATCGTCCTCTCTTGCAGCCCATTACCCAATCGGCTAGTTGACTCCGCAACTCCGATATCCTTGGCGTAATACTCGCTCTTCTTGGCCCGATGCCTGAATCCATGGCTCGAAGCCTTCTGTCGATACGACGACCGATCCATCGGCCCGACATCCAATATTTTAACATGTTCCTCCGGCACAACATGATTTTTCTGCTTTAATTGTCTCATCCTGATCGAAGTATCCTACATCACTCAAAATGTAGATTAAATCATAGACACATATCAAGTGGTTTCATCATCAAAATACGAGATTCAATAATCTCTCCCTTTTTGATGATGACAATCACTTGATAACGGAATTAACCTTAACTCCCACAGTTTAACAAACTCCCCCTATCAATATGCCATATTGATAGAACCTTGAATTAAAGCCGAATTCAAGTCATTGCAAATATTCATCATGAATATTTGTAACACGTCATCATGCATAACATGATCATACTTCTCCCCCTTTATCATCAACAAAAAGGAGAAGTGTCACTTTCTATGTGTTTGAGAGATATGAATTCAACTTATTGCATGAAAAATATAATATCAAGTATTTTGATATTATCACATTAGAATTTAACTTATCATCATGCAATTTGTAAGCTTGAAAATTTAGCAAATGCTAAATCATGTAAGCTAGCAAAAATTTAGCAAGTGCTATATCACATTAGAATATGCAAGCTATCAAGTTTTAGATATACAAGATAGTAAGATTGCAAGTTCTACTTCACAACATTTTAGAATATGCAAGCTAGCAGTTTTGAGATGTCCAAAAAGCAACTCTTGCTTCTTCAAATATACAAGTTGCAAGCTATCAAATTTTGCTTCCTTTGCAATGTTTGAGTTTACAATTTTGCTTCCATTGCAAAGTGCAAGTTTAGTATGTTTAGCATCTTTAGATAGCAATTGTTTGCTTCTCTTTAGACTACAAGCTAGCAATTTTTACGATATGCAAGTTTTACTACATACAAGCTAGCAAAAATTTCGAAAGCAAATGCAAGATAGATTTCTTATGTAAGCTCATGATTCTTGCTTCCTATTGCAATATGCAATATGCAAGTTACAAGTTTTGCTTCTTGAGATAGGTAAGATAGCATATTTGCTTGAGATTACAAGATAGCATTTCTTGCTTTTGAGATGAGCAAGCTAATAAGTTTTTCCCCTTTTTGCGATGTGTACATTTGCAATTTTTGCTTCTCTTGTCTTGTGCAAGCTAGCTATCCCCCTCTTTGTCATTGTCAAAAAGAAGGGAAGACCCTTTACATCAATTATGACAAATGTAAGTATCAATCTTATTCGTGCATCATTATATTTTCAAATTAAAACATGCACCTTTTCAAAAACCTTATATTTCATTCATGCACGATATTGAATAAATCAATCAACATTATGAGCATATCATGCATGATACTAAAATTTTTAACTATTTATCGATATTTTGATCATGATACCAAACATTCATCATTTAGAGCATTCATGACGCAAAGCATTAAATCAACATACATCATTTTAGCAACAACTCATAGCATTTTAAATCATAATTTACATCATATGCAATATATCACATCATAATTAGAAAGCACAAATATTGCATGCATCATTGCAAATCACAAATGTTTTATATCATGATGGTATTAATTTGTCAAATTGCATCCTACCATACATGATCATAACTTTTTTTATTTTATCATTGTAAACAAGAAAGAATAAGGGAAGAACAAAATAGTACAAAATATTTCAAGGCATACAAGCCATAAATCCAATGGCATCATGTCATGAAACATAAGACCTCTTGAATTACAAAAGACATGATTCATTTTATCAAATCTCTTCTTTTTATAAATAACAAAAATTGTAGGTGTACAAAAAAGAGATTGTGATTAAAAAAGAATCTCAAGTAGTAAATCCAAGAAATCAAGATCATAGTTTGAATACAAACTCATTCAAATTCAAATCGTCAAATTCATCAAAATCTCAACATTACTTTCAAGAGAATCAAAATGGTATACACAGATTTATCATAATAATCATCAAGATCAATAAGATAGAGAAAAATAATTTTTTAAGAAAAAAATATTTTTCTCTTTTTAGTTGTTTTAGTTCATATGATTTTATTTCATGTATGCCAAATAAAAACATGTATCATGTTTAAAACCGAAAGTGTGAGATTTATTACAACAAAGATCAATAAAGCATTTTTATTACGGTAAAAATCAATAATCCATAAATCGCAAGATTCATCATGCATAATTTCAAAATTTATTAAGCATGATCATTATGCATGACACTAAAACATGGTTTCAAAATGTTTAATATTTTCATTACATAATTTCATCATTATGAATCATCATATTTTCAAATTTGAACATGCACAATTTGAAAACTATACATTTCATTTTTCATGCATGATACAAATAAATTAATCATCACTATGGGCATATCATACATGATATTCAAGCATTCATGATATATCATTTTGGCAACATGATCATAGCTATTCAAATGATAGTATCTAAATGTCAAAATTCATTACATCCTATCATGCATGATCATTAACTTCTCATTTGTATTTCATGCATTATTTCATTTCATCACATTCAAAATATCAAGAGAATTTTGGTGATGAAATAAATATTTCATGAATATAAGTAATTGCATAAAAATCATATCATGAAAAGATAATACCAAAAGACACGTTTTCTTTTGAAAAGTCTCCTCTTAAATAATCAAAGGAAAATCTTAGGAGATCATGATATAGATAAAATTCATTCAATCTTGTAGGAGAATAAGATATTAATTCAAACATATAAAATTTCTCAATTCATTATGAACCATAATAAGAATTGTGGTTCCAAAAAATCATGATTCATTTAGGAAAATTTTCTCTTTAGTGCACGATAAGAAGAAATATAGCAATCATACAGATACTAATCATGATTCATTTGGATTGTAGATGCTAAAAAGAAACATTGAGGATAAAAGATCTCGATTTTTATAGAGTAAATCTCAAGTTATAAATCTCAAAAAATCAAGATAAAGATCATTCAAATTTAAATCATCAAATCAAAATCATTTTCAAGCGATTCATAAAAAGATGATAAAATAGATTCATCAAATCAAGAATTTTCAAGAAAAATACTTTTATCTATTTGGTTGTTTCATATAAGCATGTCTTTGTCCTTTTTGTGCCAAAATATATATATCATCAATCGTTTAAGATCGAAAAATAAGTTTCAACATGAAAACCATCAAGATCAATAAAACACAAAAAAATCATCATGTATAACTTTTAAAATCTCATACATAAAATCGTCAAATCATGGTGTCAAAATTTTAATATTTTCATTACAACTTTATTGCATTGATTTCATTGAACATAATTTTGAATGATTCTTATAGATAACTAAAACTTCTTTAATTTTAATTTATATGATTGACTTTATACTAGCATGCTCAAATTTTGTTCTTATGTCAAAACCATACATCATGTTTGAAAACCAAAGACAAGGTTCATAAAAAATCATCAAGTCTTCCATTCAAAAGTCATGCATCATCATTGAAAATCAATATGGAAATCATCAAAATACACATTCTTGCTTCTCAAGCACATAAATAAGATTAATCTTACTAGGTGTACAAGCATTAGATTTATATCTAACATTTTATTGCATTAACATAGAACATGCAATTTTCATTGTCATTTTCAAGATTACGAGCATGATTATATTTTTACATTTTCAGTTTTGAACATTTAATTAAAAAAAAAAATTTGATTCAAAACTAAATTACAAAAAGAAGTGCATTATGAAAAGCATTATGTAATTTTGAAGTAAATTAGGGGGATTTCGATTGACTCATCATTGAAGGTGGTTAAGGTGTAGTTTGCCACCTTGCCTTTCTTGATTTTCTCCTCGTCTTCGGAGGAGCTCGATTCATCCCAATTCTTGTTCCTATTCTTGCGTTCAAAGTAAGTAGTTCCGTTCTTTTTGCTTTTTAATTTTTGTTTCATTTGTAGTTTAAGTTCACCATCACTTGAGCTTATGCTCAAGTGGTCTTCATGTGTTCTATGTCTCAAATCCTTCCTATCCTTTGGAAGGTTGTTCTTGAGTTCCCTTTTTGTCACATTGTTCATTTCGTACGTCATTAGAGACCTAATTAGTTCTTCGTGTGGAAATGTTTTAAGATCCTTGGCCTCTTGAATGATCGTAACTTTTGAATCCCAACTCTTAGGAAGGGATCTTAGAATTTTAGTTACTAATTCAAAGTTAGAAAAATCTTTACCAAGAGCTTTGAGTCCATTGATGACATCCGTGAAACAGGTGTACATGTCTCCGATGGACTCACTTGGTTTCATCCGGAAAAGTTCGTAAGAATGCACAAGAATATTGATTTTGGACTCTTTCACTCGGTTAGTGCCTTCATGAGTGACCTCAAGAGTTCTCCAAATATTAAAAGCCGAATCACAATTCGAAATATGATTAAATTCAATTTTGTCAAGTGCATAATATAAGACATTCATAGCCTTTGCATTTAGAGAAAACATCTTCTTTTCCGAATCATTCTAATGGTTCATTGGAAGAGAAGATATTTCAAATCTATTTTCAACTATGTGCCATAAATTCAAATCCAAAGAAAGTAAGAAAACTCTCATTTGAGTTTTCCAATAAGTGTAGTTCATCTCATTGAAAAAGGGAGGATGAATGAGATAGTAACCCTCTTAAAGGCCGAAAAGAGCCATTTCTATTTGGGTGTTAAATCAAAGTAGAAAATCGTGGCTCTGATACCAATTGTTAGGATCAGAGTGGTACTAAGAGGGGGGGGTGAATTAGTGCAGCAGATTAAAACTCATAAGTTTGAAAACGATTTCATAAATGCGTACAGATTTCAATTCAATAATGAATGACTTGGTGAAAGTAGCTCGAGTAAAGTGAGAAGATGAAAACTAGAAGCTTGATGCTATGTAAATAATGGTTTCGGAAAAGTAAATACTCACACATTCAAGGAACACACCAATTTAAAGTGGTTCGGTCAAAATGACCTACATCCACTTGCGAAGCCTTCTTCAACGAGGCTCCCAACTTCCATTAACAAATCACTTTGAAGGGGAAGGACAAATACCCCTCTTACAACCTTTTACAAGTGGTTCACACTCTTACAAATTTTCAATGAGAAAGAAGGAGGTGAACACTTAAGCAATTGACAACAAGACTTGCTAAAGACTTTGCTAAGGCTTTATCTCAATCTCTAACTTCTCAAAGGTTGTATTCTCTACTGAGAATTGAGGGGTATTTATAGGCCCCAAGAGGATTCAAATTTGGGCTCCAAATTTTAAATTCTCTTGGGTTCCCAATGCAGGCGGTGCCACCGCCTGTCAGTGGCGGTGCCACCACCTGTCAGTGTCTGACACTGACAGTGTACTGGCGGTGCCACCGCCCGACCTCTCGAGTGCTGGGTGGTGTTACCGCCTAGTCCAACGGTACCACTGCCCGATCCTTGGGTTCTGGGCGGTGCCACCGCCCAATCTGGCGGTTCCACGGCTCGGTCCTACAGGTCAATAGATGGGCTTCAAATCTGAGCCAAACTAGGTAATATCGGGCCCAGTTGGCCCCTAACCAGAATATAGGATTATCCCTTAATCCTAACCCTAATTATATGCAAACTATGTAACTAAAAACATAGTCCTAAGCAAGTTTTCGACTGGCAAATGTCGAGTCTCCTTCTGGCGAGCTTTCCAGCGATCTTCCGATGAACATCCGAAAAACCCTTGGATTTCTTCCGGCGGACTCCTAGCAGGCTCCCGATCTTGTGGCGAGTTCAGTGAGTAGCCAAGCCTTCTCAGTGATCTCCGCAAACCTCCGACGATCTCTTCGGCGGACTTTCGAAAACTCTGACAAGTCCCCGATTTCTTCTCGGTTGGTTCCGGCAGCATCTCCGACGAATCTTCGGACTCTTAAACACCCATCGAACTTGACTCTGGTAGACTTGCTTTATGTCTTCAAGCTATCGTAGTTAATCTTGCATATGTAAAACAAAAGTTCGATCTAGATAATTACTCCTAAGCAATTAATCAAGTTGTCCGGCATGTCATTGGTCCCTCGACGCTTCGTCTGATTCTTCGGCGCATCGTCCTCTCTTGCGGCCTATTGCACAATCGGCCAGTTGACTCCGCAACTCCGATATCCTTGGCACAATACCCACTCTTCTTGGCCCGATGCCCGAATCCATGGCCCGAAGCCTTCTGTCGATACGGCGATCAATCCACCGGCCCGACGTCTAATCTTTTGACAAGTTCCTCCGGCACAATATGATTTTCCAACTTTAATTGTCTCATCCTGATCGAAATATCCTACATCACTCAAAATGTAGATTAAATCATAGACACATATCAAGTAGTTTCATAATCAAAATACGAGATTCAATAATATATACATATATATATATGTATACATATATGTATACATATATGTATACATATATATATATGTATACACACACACACACACACACACACACACACATATATATATATATATATATATATATATATATATATATATATATATATATATATATATATATATATATATATATATGTATATGTACACATATATATAAATATATATATGTATACATATGTATATTTATATATATGTATATATATATACATATGTATACATATATATACATATATATATGTATATATATGTATATATATGTATATATAAATATATATACATATGTATATATATGTATACATATATACATATATATACATACATTTATATATACGTATATGTATACATAAATCTATATATATATATATATATATACATATATATATATATATATATATATATATATATATGTATATATGTATACATGTATACATGTATACATGTATATATATATATATATATATATATATATATATATATATATATATATGTATATATGTATACATGTATACATGTATACATGTATACATATATACATATATACATACATATATATATATATACATATATATATATATATACATATACATATATATACATATATATATATATATATGTATATGTATATGTATATATATATATATATGTATATATATATATATGTATATGTATATATATATATACATATATATATATATATATATATATATGTATATGTATATATATATATATATATATATATACATATATATATATATATATATATACGTATACATGTATACATATTGTTACGGTAGGTAACTTTTTAAGCCGTGGCCTCGGAGCCGACGCGGCTCGGTTCTGGGGTCCGGAAGTCGGGAATCTCGGGAGACGTCCCTCGGGGTCTCCTGGCGGCCGAGCACCGTGGTTCGGGGCGGTAGATCGGGTCAGCAGCTCCGCAGCAACGCTGGGAAGAGGCCACCTCGCCTTCGTTCCTGCACACAGGTCGGGTCGGAGCCTCGACCCGACCCCTCCGACGATAAAGTTAGAGAAAGATGTGGAGGGGGTTTAGGAGGAGGAGAAAGCTCCGTGTGTTGAGTGTGTGATCCCCCGTGAACGAGAGGGTGGTTGAAGGGCCAGTGTTTCTGTCTCGGTCCCCCCTCTTCTTCTGATGAGCAAGAGGGTATTTATAGGGAAGCAATCTACTTCCTAAGCTGCCCTCTTGCAGGGGGCAGGTCGGGATTGATGTGCCTCGGTCAGCGTGTTGGCCAGTTTGACCAGGTGCTGAGGTGTGATGGGACAGGTGACGTCAGCCAGTCTTGTTGCCATTATTTCCCTTATCATATTCCCCCCCGAAAGGAGCTATGCATCGGTTGTCACGCAAGGGGAGTACGATGCATGGCTTCTGTCTCCAAGTAGTCTAGTCGTGCGGACGCATTTTGAGGAGAACGGAGCCGAGGAGCACGACGCAGGCGGGCTAGCCGCGCTGGCGTGACCTGGGTGGCGCAGAGTCGAAGAGCCGAGGAGCGGCCAAGTATGTCTTGGGTGGCGTAAAGCCGAAGAGCCGAGGAGCACAACGCAGGCGGGCTGGCCGCACAGGCGTCAGCCGCGCAGAGGTGAACTCGACGATGAAGGGCCGAGAAGCCCGGCGCAGGCAGGCTGCGCCCGTGTGTCATCGCTCAGGGGGGCAGGCCGCTCTGAGGGAGCTTGGGAGAGTGTGGCCGAGGGGTTCGGCGCAGAAGGGCCGACCGCGCCAGCGTGTCTCGGGAACATGGGGCCAAGGAACACGACGCAGGCAGGCAGGCCGCGCAGGTCTGTCTCGGGAACATGGGGCCAAGGAACACGGCGCAGGCGGGCTAGGGCCGCGCAGGTGTGGTCTCGGGTGGCGTAAAGCCGAAGAGCCGAGGAGCACAACGCAGGCGGGCAGGCCGCGCAGGCGTGTTCGCGAGGGCCATGCGGTCGAGTAGCACGACGTGCGTCGGCTGATCACGCAAGCGTGGTCACGAGGGCCATGCAGCCGAGTAGTAGGACGCAGGCCGAGGAGGTAGGCTCGGGCCGAGAGACAACTCAGGCGGGCAGGCCACACGGAGGTGAACTCGACGATGAAGGGCCGAGAAGCCCGGCGCAGGCAGGCTACCGCCGAGTGACACCGCTCAGAGGGGCAGGCCGCTCTGAGGTGAACTCGATGGTGAAGGGTGGAGAAGCCCGACGTAGGCAGGCTACGGCCGAGTGACACCGCTCAGAGGGGCAGGCCGCTCTGAGGGGAGCTCGGCAGTGAATATGGCCGAGTAGCTCGGCGTAGGCAAGCTGGCCGCGCAGGCGTGTCTCGGGGGTTATGGAGCCGAGGGACACGACGCAGGCGGGCTGGCGGCGCTGGTCTGTCTCGGGAACATGGAGCCAAGGAGCACGACGCAGGCAGCTGGCGGCGCAGGTGTGGTCTCGGGCATTGCACGACCAAGGAGCACGACGCAGGCGGGCAGACCGCGCAGGCGTGGTCGCGAGGGCCATGCGACCGAGTAGCACGACGCAGGCGGGCAGGACGCAAGGACGTGGATTCGGGCACCATGCGGCCGAGGTACACGACAGAGGCGGACAGGCCGCGCCGAGGTAATCTCGGCAACGAGCGGCAGAGGTGCTCGATGCAGGCGGATAGACCGCGTATGGGGCTGAGGCAGCAAGCTGCGCTGTCAGCCGAGCAATTGAGGCGGGCCCGAGGGGTCGAGGCAGCATGTTGGCTGCGCACGGGGCCGAGGAGTCGAGGCAGCGGGCTGCACCGTCAGCCGAGCAGCTAAGGCGGACGGCCGCGCCTGGGGCCGAGGCAGCAAGTTGCGCCGTCAGCGGAGGAGCTGAGCATGGGCCCAAGGGGCCGAGGCAGCATGTTACGCCGTCAGCCGAGGAGCTGACGCGGGCTGGCCACGCATGGGGTCGAGGCAGCGTTGGCTGCGCACGGTGCTGACGCGGTCAGGCTGGCCGCGCACGTGCGACCGAGGGGTCGAGGCAGCGTTGGCTGCGCACGGTGCTGAGGCATCGAGGCAGCGGGCTGCACCGTCAGCCGAGCAGCTGAGGCGGACGGTCGCGCATGGGGCCGAGGCAGCAACTGTGCTGTCGGCCGAGCAACTGAGGCGGGCAGCCAGCATGGGGTCGAGGCAGCGTGTTGGCTGCGCACGGGGCCGAGGCAGCAAGCTGCGCTGGCTGGTCGCGCGTGGGGTGCCGGCGTGGTCGGGCTGACCGCGCGTGTGCGACCGAGGGGTCGTGCGCGTGGGGCCGAGGCGCGCGGGCTGGTCGCGCACGTGGGGCCGACGCTGCCCGGTCGGCCGCGCACGGGACCGAGGCGCCGATCCGCCGAGGCGCGCGGGCTGGTCGCGCGCGTGGGGTCGGCGCTGCCCGGTCGGCCGCGCATGGGGCCGAGGAGCCGAGACTAGCCCCAGAAGTCGCTGCTGCTGGTGCAGGTCGACTGCAAGGAGCAACCCAAGAGAAGGCTAACGTACCGTCATTCCGGGCCCTCCTTCTAGCGCCAAAATGTTACGGTAGGTAACTTTTTAAGCCGTGGCCTCGGGGCCAACGCGACTCGGTTCTGGGGTCCGGAAGTCGAGAATCTCGGGAGACGTCCCTCGGGATCTCCTGGCGGCCGAGCACCGTGGTTCGGGGCGGTAGATCGGGTCAGCAGCTCCGCAGCAGCGCCGGGAAGAGGCCACCTCGCCTTCGTTCCTGCACATAGGTCGGGTCGGAGCCTCGACCCGACCCCTCCGACGATAAAGTTAGAGAAAGATGTGGAGGGGGTTTAGGAGGAGGAGAAAGCTCCGTGTGTTAAGTGTGTGATCCCCCGTGAACGAGAGGGTGGTTGAAGGGCCAGTGTTTCTGTCTCGATCCCCCCTCTTCTTCTGATGAGCAAGAGGGTATTTATAGGGAAGCAATCTGCTTCCTAAGCTGCCCTCTTGCAGGGGGCAGGTCGGGATTGATGTGCCTCGGTCAGCGTGTTAGACTTGACTTTTGGCATGGGGCAGGCTGGTATTAATGGTGCCTCGGTCAGCGTGTTGGCCAGTTTGACCAGGTTCTGAGGTGTGATGGGACAGGTGACGTCAGCCAGTCTTGTTGCCATTATTTCCCTTATCACACACATATATATATATATATATATATATATATATATATATATATATATATATATATATATATATATATATATTTATTTATTTATTTATATGTATGTATACATATATATATGTATACATGTATACATGTATACATGTATATATATATATATATATATATATATATATTTATATATATATTTATATATATATATATATATATATATACATGTATACATGTATACATATATACATATATATAGATGTGTGTATATATATATATGTATATATATATTTATATATATGTATATATATATGTATATATCCCTTGCGGCCAAGAAACCCTGGTGGCACATGTTGCTTGGACAGCTAGGAAACCCTAGCCAACTTGTACCTCCTCGCAGCTCGGAAACCCTAACCGCCTTGGACCCGTTGCCTGTGCTATGCTTTCCTTGGCTAATAGCAACAAGGCTTCTCTTAGCCATGTAGCCTTTTGCATGCCCTACAGATGTAAGTTCTGCTCTCGTCCAAGGCTGCAAGCAGCCTTCTGCTAATGTTGTTGGGCCACAATAATTGCTGCCCTTTTCCTAGTGTTCTGTCTACCATTTTGATGACAAACCTATGGCCTACATGCCCCTTTAAATACCAGAATAGATGCATTTCAAATATTTGATCGGTATCAATTGTAACAAATTTACATAAAAATCGATTCTACGTAATTTTACACAACACATTAGTTATAACCAATGGTCACACGAACAACCTGATTCTGATACTACTATTGGGAAACCTAGGAGAGTTTTACATGCATAATAGAAAAATAGAATGGAAAATGGTTTATCAAAAATGGATTTATATCAAATCCCGTGCGATAGTTGGTAGTGAAAAACTTATGAAACTGAAAACTATGTAAGATTCGTTAGATGCTCTCCCCTAAGGAAACTCGTATATCCTTGATCTGTAGATCCCCAACCATAAATAAAAGAGATCTCACGTTCTCCTCTCTAGTGATGATTCACACGGCGGATGAAGCAGCAATGTACCTCCTCTCACAACGCGTTCTTTCCTCACTTTCGCACACCACCACCACGTAGCAAGGGTAGTCCTTCTTGCTACCCTCTTGCACCAGCGAGGGGGATAGTCGGCTGAGGAAGAAGTTGGGAGAGAAGTCAATGAGGTGGCAGCTATTGGGTCCACCAGCCTTATAACCCTTTTAGTCCCATATCCCTTTTATATAGAGCCTTTTTTGCTAACCCTAGTGGATTGTGCTCTTTTGGGTATTAGATCTCTATCTAATTATCCCTAGCTTAATGAAAATTAGATCTCTATCTAATTATCCATTCTAAGTTTTTATTGGGTCTCACCCAATAGATCTAATAAAACAGGGGCTTATTGGATATCACATATCCAATGCTCTATTCATTGCATCATCCACCATATGTGTGTAACCCTCTAGGTTCATTACCGAGCTGGTTATGAGTTGCATGTGTCAGAACTTCTTCTTATTCAATGAATTATCATCCCATAATTGTAACACCCCACTTAGTCCCAAATCAGAAGTGGGCAATGACTATGATTGGCTTATATGGGCCTGATGAGTGTATTATGACAGCTCCTACTTAAGCATTTTGGTCCATGGTTGAAGGACCAAAATGAAGTTATTGGCTAGTTAGCTCATCAGCCTCGGATCGTGACAATAATAACTCACTCAACTCATCGACTATGAATGTACTAGGCTACTACGGGGACTATATATAAACTACTCGAAGAGTGAATAATTATTTATTTGCCCTTTTAAGGTTGGCTACCACCACTCCTAATTATCACATTCAAGAGGCTTGAACCTATCTTAAATTAAGAATATTATAATCCATTAGCAATCCAATCTAAGATCCAAACTAATATTTGATAATACTGAAAAATATTCAAACATCATAATTTCATATCCATAAAACTCGTGCAGTTTATAATCATACATCACATTACTCAAACATTTATGAAAACTCAAGTCAACTTATGTTAGGACTAAAATCGACACTAAGAGGGGGAAATTAGTGTGTACGATAAAAATTACATCAATTCGAAAAATTCAATTATTTGAAAAAGCTTGATTTGATTAAACCCATTTCGAAAATGATATTGAAAGTGTGCTTCACTTGAAGTAAATGTAATAAACAATTAAAACAAAGATCAATAGTAATGAATAGTGATAGGGGTAAAAACGGTGATGTGACACGTCATGACAGTAGCACCCTGAGCGACACGCTGCCCGAGGCACGCCATACCCTGCAGCAGCTCGGCCTCCCACGCAACCCCAGTGGCAATGTCAGACGCCACCAAAGGTACAGTCCTGCCTTGCAGACAGCTACGTCAGGTAACATCAAACCTCATATATAAATACCCCTGAGTCCTAAACAGAAAGGGGGGCACACTCACACTCCACACTTGGAAGGAGGCATCTCTTCCTCCAAAACCCCCTCCACATCGCTAACTTAGCCGTCGGAGGGGTCGGGCCGAGCGTCTCGGCCCGACCTTTGTGCAGGTACCAGACGGTCGACTCTTCAGGTGCTGTGGCCGACCTGCCGACCCGAGCTGCGGCCGACCTGCCGACCCGAGCTGCGATCGACCTGCGGACCCGACGTCCCGACCCGAACCGCCACGCACAGCCGCCGGGAGACCTCGAGGAGCGCCCCTCACGGAGATCACCACCTTCTGGACCCGAACCAAGCCGCGATGGCCCCGACGCCACGGCTAAAAAAGTTACTTTCCGTAACAGAATGGCGCTAGAGGAAGGGCCCGGAATGACGGTACGTTAGTCTTCTTCTTGGTTGCTCCACTGCAGCCGACCTACACCAACAGCAGCGACTTCTGGGGTTGTTCTCGGCTCCTCGGCCCCACGCGCGCGGCTCGGCCCCACGCGCGCGGCTCGGCCCCGCGCGCCTCCGCCCGCATCGGCCCCTCGGTCCCACGCGTGCGGCCCGCTGGTTGCTGGTCTCCGCCAGGGGATACAGCCACTCGATCAAGGGCCAGACGCTCTCGCCGGACGACGTCGTGGTCCAGATGAGTCGCGGCCGGATCGCGCCCCGCCTGGAGCCGACGTGCTCGCCGTCCACGGGCGAGTACTATGTCGACGCCTCGGGGGGTGATCTCCAGGTCGATGTGTTGAACTGGACGCTAGCCAACGGCAGCCTCGCGCCCAAGTCGTGGACCGACTACCTCTACTTGTCGGTCGGCAGCACTCTCTCCAACGCCGGCGTAAGCGGGCCAGCCTTTCACCACGGACCTCAGATCAGCAATGTCCACGAGCTCGATATGGTCACAGGCAAGGGCGAGCTGATAACATGCTCAGAAGAGCAGAACTCAGAGCTGTTCCATGGAGTTCTCGGTGGTCTGGGACAGTTTGGGATCATCATCAGAGCCCGGATTGCACTGGAGACAGCTCCTCACGGGGTGAGATGGATCCGAGTACTGTACTCAGACTTCGCGGCCTTCACCAGAGACCAGGAGCTCCTCGTCTCGCTCCACAGCGCCCACCGGAGCGAAAGGTTCGACTACATCGAAGGCTTCGTCATCATTGATGAAGGCCTCATCAACAACTGGAGGTCGTCCTTCTTCTCCCCCAAGAACCCTGTTAAGGTAAGCTCTGTTCACTCCAACACGCTGCTGCCTCGGTGCCTCGGCTCCTCGGCCTCGTGCGCAGCCAGCAAGCAGCCTCGCTGCCTTGGCCACTCGGCCTCATGCGCGGCCAGCAGCCTCGCTGCCTCGGCCACTCGGCCCCATGCGCAGCAAGTAGCACGCTGCCTTGCTGCCTCGCTACCTCGGCTCCTCGGCCTCACGCGCAGCCAGCAAGCAGCCTCGCTGCCTTGGCCACTCGGCCTCATGCGCGGCCAGCAGCCTCGCTGCCTCGGCCACTCGGCCCCATGCGCAGCAAGTAGCACGCTGCCTTGCTGCCTCGCTGCCTCGGCTCCTCGGCCTCACGCGCAGCCAGCAAGCAGCCTCGCTGCCTTGGCCACTCGGCCTCATGCGCGGCCAGCAGCTCGCTGCCTCGGCCACTCGGCCCCATGCGCAGCAAGTAGCACGCTGCCTTGCTGCCTCGCTGCCTCGGCTCCTCGGCCTCGTGCGCAGCCAGCAAGCAGCCTCGCTGCCTGGGCCACTCGGCCTCATGCGCGGCCAGCAGCCTCGCTGCCTTGGCCACTCGGCCTCATGCGCGGCCAGCAGCTCGCTGCCTCGGCCACTCGGCCCCATGCGCAGCAAGTAGCACGCTGCCTTGCTGCCTCGCTGCCTCGGCTCCTCGGCCTCACGCGCAGCCAGCAAGCAGCCTCGCTGCCTCGGCCACTCGGCCTCACGCGCAGCCAACACGCTGCCTCGGCCACTCGGCCTCATGCGCAGCCAGCACGCTGCCTTGCTGCCTGCTGCCTTGGCCACTCGGCCTCATGCGCGGCCAGCAGCCTCGCTGCCTTGGCCACTCGGCCTCATGCGCGGCCAGCAGCTCGCTGCCTCGGCCACTCGGCCCCATGCGCAGCAAGTAGCACGCTGCCTTGCTGCCTCGCTGCCTTGGCTCCTCGGCCTCACGCGCAGCCAGCAAGCAGCCTCGCTGCCTCGGCCACTCGGCCTCACGCGCAGCCAACACGCTGCCTTGGCCACTCGGCCTCATGCGCGGCCCGCAGCTCGCTGCCTCGGCCACTCGGCCCCATGCGCAGCAAGTAGCACGCTGCCTTGCTGCCTCGCTGCCTCGGCTCCTCGGCCCCGCGCGCGCCTCGACCCCTCGGTCCCACGTGCTGTCACGACCTTAGCTGGTTTTGCCTAAGGCGTGCGGCACCCTCGCGCGTCCGTCCGCAAAGGTCAGCCTCCCCGAAGCCTCCCATTGTCCCTTAGGACCAACAAAAGAGAGAACGGGTTAAAAAGAACGCCTCAATCGGGATCCACAAGCAAACATGTCCGAAAAACACTTCATAGACAATGCAAATTACAAACAGACTTTACAAGCTCTGAACAGTTGCACAACAAAGGGTAAAATGGTCCATTACAGACCGAAAAGCTCTCACACGTGTCCACATGACACAACCTTTATTTACAAGCCTAAAGAGGCCACCAACCCAACTAAAATGGGACTTATAAGCCTTCGGCCGCCCCTCTACCTGCTGTACAAGGCATGAACATGCCAAAAGATAACGAACAGACATAAGCATTACATCCAACATCTTGTTTAGAAGTTTGTCCGTTACATTCTCCCCCACTTATCCCTTCGACATCCTCGTCGAAGCCTTTGTGAACACTGCAACTCTTCGCCTTTGCTGAGTCTTCAATCTTCTGCTCCAGCTGCAATGCGCCTCCTGGCTCCCAGCTGCTCTCCGCTGCTGTTTCTGAGTAGTCGAACCTTTGATCCGCCATGTTGTTTCAACTCGCCAATGACTCTGACTCTGGTGTGGGGTTGGCTGAGTTATATTGATCCTCGTTGATTCCTGCGGATCCACCAAATGAAGGAAAAGACCATCCTTACTGCGCCAGTCTCTCAAAATTTCCCCATACTGCTTGAACTGGGTGGATGCTTGTTGGAGCTTTAACGAGCATCGCCTCGCAAACTTCCGAAGTTTTGGGTCCTTCCTCCACAAAATCTGCTCATTGACTCTTCTTTCAGTTAGTTGTCACATCCAAGTAGGTTCGCATCACTTCCGCTTTCGATTGGCATTTCGTAGGGAAATGAGGCGGACAATCTACTCTCAGTAGCACTGATCACCGTTGGTGAGGATTTGACAACTATTGTCTTCCATTATCTTCGAAGGGTCTTTGAACTTGTGCAGCGCTCCTCTGCTGGATAGATAAGAGAATTGGGGTACTCAGTTTCGCCCATTCTCTTAAGAGTTGAGAAGGCAAAAGTTACTTGACTTCGCCCGCCTCCTCGAGGTTGTACTTCATGCATCGAGCTGGTTACTGGCCTTCGCCTGCTCTTTGCTCACACTTCTGAAGCACTTGAAGTGTTTGCACTCCTTGCATTGAGTTAGCTACTGTGATTCACCTTCTCAATGTCATTGAACTTCTGGAATGCAAGAAGTTTTCACCCCAACTTGGAGTAATTCTCTGATAGATGAGATCGCCTCTGGGATTGTACCGTCTTCTCCATCAACCCTGTCGCCTACTCCACTGAGTAGTAAAGGTACAGCACCGTGTACTGCTTGCTTCGTTCCTTGGTCGTGCACCCTTGCATGACCTGAAGTCCTTCACTTACGGCTATCTTGATGAGAAACTTGTTGACACCGGTCTTACGAAGTTTCTTGGCCTCTGCCCTTCAGCCTTGTCTCGGTACTTGGAGATTGCCTTTGCATGCTCCACCTCCTCGGCCCCTTTCACGACCAAGCGCTCTCCCCCCATGAGAGCAAGGGATCAATGACTTGCACGGAAGTCCCGCCTCTGCGGTACCATGGCGCTGCCATGCCCATGGCCCTACTATCCGTCGCCTCGCCTCTGTATCCCTTTTCTTCACAATCAGTAGAGATGTCTCCGTGGCACTCCTCTGAGTCCACCTCCATTCTAACTGATGCTTGATTTTGGGTAGCTAAGTCCCTCTGGACTCGTCGTCGCTTCCTCGCCCCTTTCGACCCCCTGCTTCAACACCACTGTGTTCTCCAAGCAGTCCGTTTGGTCGATGGAAAGACAGACTGCAACTCCCATGCATGGCCTCTGCCATCACGTTGTAGAGTTTGCAGCGATTCTATTCTCCTTAGCTTCCTTGGTAGCAACGTTCGCTTACTCGACCTTGTCCTCTGACTTGTCGGGCTCCCTTAAGCGAATATGAGCTCTGGAGCAGTCCAACTCTCCAGCTGCTTCGATCATACCTCTGCATGATCAAGTCCCTCCCATGGAACTCACTGGTACTTGCATTCGAACTCTTCCCTTGGTGGAACCCAGCCCCCATATGCTGATGACCAAGGTTTTCATCCGATGCAAAATTCGGTGCACGCCCGGAAGACCCGCCTCTGCGGTACCATGGCCTTCACTCCTTGAATCCATAGCCCTTATTGCCGTCGTGTTGTTCACCAAAGCGGAGCTCCCAGTAGCTCCTGATCATACCTCCATATGATCTCATCCCTCACGGGACAATGTCGTGTGCGTCGCATTGCCACAAACTGTTCCACCACGATCCGCTGCACCATGTCGCCTCCTGGTGACATCTCCATTGCATTCTGATCCTTGTGGAATAAACTCGAATTGTGAACCCTCCATGTGTGGCCTCTGCCAATACATCGCAGGGTCTCCTCCACTTTCGAATTTGTTCGCTCCTTTGGCAATCGACCTTCATCCACCCACTCTTGGGTCACACCTAGATGAAGCACCGCTCTAGGACAGTCCGTCGCCTAGTAGCTCCCGAAGTCCACCGACTTCACTATAGTTTGTGCACCATTGTCTGGATCCTGGGCCTCTGCCCCTACCAGCACAATCTCCGCTGCGCACTGCTTCCTTCATGGCAACTTGAATGGCAACACTGTGGCATATTCTTCAAGAGTACCCGCCTCTGCGTCCCCTTGCCTCGTGCTAAGGCCCTTCTGAACCCAACTTTGCCTCCGCAAATTGAGTCGCCTCAGTTCCTCCATTAAATGCTTCTCCGAGTTAAGGTGCATGTGCCGCGAAGCTCCCTTCGTCTTTGGCACCATGCAAGATGAGCCCGCTCCGTCAGAAAGAAGGACCCATGGAACGACATGATCCTACTCTTGCCTCTGCAAGGGTTCATGTCCTTGACCTCTGTCTAAGGAAAGTACTATGCCTCTGCTCCATGTTCCAACTTCTATGCTGGCTCCCTTCATGCGGCTTGGGTACTTCGCCAAGTTACACCCAAGTTGCTCCGCTCCTCGTTTTTGCATTGAGTCGATGGTGGCCCTCGCGCCCACCATTCCACGGGTCAGCCCTCCCTTGAGTCCGATCTCCATATCGACTCTAAGTGTGCCTTCATTTAAGTTGCTTCAGGTTGCTCCCCCACTTGATCTCGCAATGCATCCACCAATGCATTCTCTCGAGCGAGATCAAGCGACAACTCCTCGCCGCTTGCTCGGTCCATCGAGCTTCGTGAAGTTGTTGTTTGTGAGGTACTCCTCCTCAACATGTGAAGTCCGTCTCACATGATTCTCCCTCTGGAGTGCCGAGACTTATCCCTCCTGGATAACTGTCCCGTTGGAGCAACATCTCTCTTCGTTTCGGAGACCACCATCCCCTTGGACTACTCCGATCTGCTGAACAAACTGTGCATTGTTCTGCCTCCTGCAGACGCACTTGCTAGATTGTGCCTCCACGTCAATACAACCACCGCTGCACCCCTCAAGGCCTAGCAACATGCTGAACTCGTTGCACATTTCAGCCTCCTCCGGACGTATCCTTCGCCTACCGAAGAGAAAGTTTCAATGCTCCATGGCACCGAGTCTCGGTCGCCTTGGGATGGCCACGAACATTCCATCGTCCGCATACAAGCCCATGCATGAGTACCAAATTCTTCGAGTTAGCAATTCCCCTCACCTTTGTGAGCTTTGCATAACTCTTTTGGTCGTTGAGCAACTCATTCCACCTTGGATGGTCTCATTCTTGCCAAGCGCCTCGCTTGCCTAGAGCACCATCAAGTATAGTTGTCAACGTTGAGTCGTAGCTCAAACTCAGCCATCCCAGCCTTTGTGCGCTCCGCATTCAACCAAGCTTGCCTGTTCTCGTGGTGCCTCTTGCGCGAAGGGTTGGCCATTCCTCTGAATGCCAATCTCGGATGCTCGCTCCTCTGAGCGACTCCTTTCCCTACATCTCCATGCCCGTTTTCCCTCAGACGGTCGCGCGTGTGCTGACTGCCCTCAACGCAGCCCTGCTAGGTCCCCCACGTTTGCATGTCAAGTGTTTCTATGAGTGCTTGTCCCGCTCTGATACCATATTGTCACGACCTTAGCTGGTTTTGCCTAAGGCGTGCGGCACCCTCGCGCGTCCGTCCGCAAAGGTCAGCCTCCCCGAAGCCTCCTATTGTCCCTTAGGACCAACAAAAGAGAGAACGGGTTAAAAAGAACGCCTCAATCGGGATCCACAAGCAAACATGTCCGAAAAACACTTCATAGACAATGCAAATTACAAACAGACTTTACAAGCTCTGAACAGTTGCACAACAAAGGGTAAAATGGTCCATTACAGACCGAAAAGCTCTCGCACGTGTCCACATGACACAACCTTTATTTACAAGCCTAAAGAGGCCACCAACCCAACTAAAATGGGACTTATAAGCCTTCGGCCGCCCCTCTACCTGCTGTACAAGGCATGAACATGCCAAAAGACAACGGACAGACATAAGCATTACATCCAACATCTTGTTTAGAAGTTTGTCCGTTACAGTGCGCCTCGGCCCCACGCGCGCGACCAGCCCGAGCGCCTCGGCTAACGGCGTAGCTTGCTCCCACGAACAGCCTGCCTGCATCGGCGCCCCGCGCGCGAACAGCCCGCCCGCGTCGGCGCCCCGGGCGCGACCAGCCAGCGCAACCTGCTGCCTCGGCGGCCCCATGCGCGGCCAGCCCGCGTCAGCTCCTCGACTGACGACGCAGCCTGCTGCCTCGGCCCCATGCGCGGTATGCCCGCCTGCGTCGTGCCACTCGGCCGCATGGCCCTCGCGACCACGCCTACGTGGTCAACCCGACGCACGTCGTGCTACTCGGCCGCATGGCCCTCGCGACCACGCCTGCGCGGTCAGCCCGACGCACGTCGTGCTACTCGGCCGCATGGCCCTCGCGAACACGCCCACGCGGCCTGCCCGCCTGCGCCGTGTTCCTTGGCCCCATGTTCCCGAGACAGACCTGCGCGGCCTGCCCGCCTGCGTCGTGTTCCTTGGCCCCATGTTCCCAAGACAGACCTGCGCGGCCTGCCCGCCTACGTCGTGTTCCTTGGCCCCATGTTCCCGAGACAGACCTACGCGGCCTGCCCGCCTGCGTCGTGCTCCTTGGCACCATGTTCCCGAGACGCACCTGCGTGGTCGACCCTCCTGCGCCGAACCCCTCGGCCACACGATGCCGAGCTCCCCTCAGAACGGCCTGCCCGCCCGAGCGGTGTCACTCGGCCGCAGCCTACCTGCGTCGAGCTTCTCGGCCCCACACCGCCGAGTTCACCTCAGCGTGGTCTAGAAAAGCCAGAATCGAGTTCCCGGCTTTTGCCATATTCCTCGGCCATAGACGGCCGAGCCCACCTCAGCGCGGCTTGCCCGCCCGCGTCATACTCCTCGGCAACATGTTGCCCGAGACCACCTCTGATCGGCTTGCCCGACGGAGTTGTGCTCCTCGGCTGCGTGTCGATCGAGACACGCCCACGCGGCCTGCCTGCCTGTCGTGCTCCTCGGTTCATAAGCCCGAGTCACTCTAGTTCGACCACCGACTTGTGACTCGTCGGCTTGGCTCATAGCCCGAGTCGCTCCAATTCGATCTCTGACTTGCGACTCACCGGCTCGGCCGATCACCCGAGACACGCCTACGCGGCCTACCGCTTGATCGTGCTCCTCGCCCGCACGTTGTCCAAGACCACGACCTCTGCTCGGCTTCCCGATTGAGATGTGCTCATCGGTCGCATGTCGCCCATAACCCGAGACACACTCGCGCGGCCTCCCCGCCTGCGTCGTGCTCCTTGGCTCATAGCCCGAGTCGCTCCAATTCGATCTCCGACTTGTGACTCGCCGGCTCAGAGCATAGCCCGAGTCGCTCCAGTTCGATCTTCGACTTGCGACTCGCCGGCTCAGACCATACCCCGAGCCGCCCCAGTTCATTTCCCGACTTGCAGCTCGGCGATCCAGTCATATTACGAGTCGCTCCAGTTCGGCCTCCGACTTGCGACTCGTCGATCCAGTCATATTACGAGTCGCTCCAGTTCAGTTCCCGACTTGCAACTCGTCGATCCAGTCATATAACGAGTCGCTCCAATTCGGCCTCCGACTTGCGACTCGTCGATCCAATCATATCACGAGTCGCTCCAGTTCGGCCTCCGACTTGCGACTCGTCGATCCAATCATATCACAAGTCACTCCAGTTCAGTTCCCGACTTACGACTCGTCGATCCGCTCATTACGAGTCGCTCCAGTTCGATCTTCGACTTACGACTCGTCGATCCGCTCATTACGAGTAGCTCCAGTTCGGCCTCCGACTTGCGACTCGTCGATCCAATCATATCACGAGTCACTCCAGTTCAGTTCCCGACTTACGACTCGTCGATCCGCTCATTACGAGTCGCTCCAGTTCGATCTCCGACTTACGACTCGTCGATCCGCTCATTACGAGTAGCTCCAGTTCAGTTCCCGACTTACGACTCGTCGATCCGCTCATTACGAGTCGCTCCAGTTCGATCTCCAACTTGCGGCTCATCAGTTCAATCATATCCCGAGTCGCTCCAGTTCGATCTCCGACCTGCGACTCGCCGGCCCAACCTGTCCAACAGCCTTATGCTCCTCGGCTCCATTCTCCCCGAAATTGCGTTCGCGCGGCCGGCCTGCCTGCGTCGTGCCCCTCGGATCCTCATGAACAACCCGCCTGAAGTAAGAAGCCGTGCATCGGACTCCCTGCATGCAAAAACCGACGCATAGCTCCTTTCTGGGGGGGGGGCATCTGATAGGGGTAAAAACGGTGATGTGACACGTCATGACAACAGCACCCTGAGCGACACGCTGCCCGAGGCATGCCATACCCTGCAGCAGCTCGGCCACCCACGCAACCCCAGTGGCAATGTCAGACGCCACCAAAGGTACAGTCCTGCCTTGCAGACAGCTACGTCAGGTAACATCAAACCTCATCTATAAATACCCCTGAGTCCTAAACAGAAAGGGGGGCACACTCACACTCCACACTTGGAAGGAGGCATCTCTTCCTCCAAAACCCCCTCCACATCGCTAACTTAGCCGTCGGAGGGGTCGGGCCGAGCGCCTCGGCCCGACCTTTGTGCAGGTACCAGACGGTCGACTCTTCAGGTGCTGTGGCCGACCTGCCGACCCGAGCTGCGGCCGACCTGCCGACCCGAGCTGCGGTCAACCTGTAGACCCAACGTCCCGACCCGAACCGCCACGCACAGCCGCCGGGAGACCTCGAGGAGCGCCCCTCACGGAGATCACCGCCTTCCGGACCTGAACCAAGCCGCGATGGCCCTGACGCCACGGCTAAAAAAGTTACTTTCCGTAACAAATAGCAGAAAGAGAGTGCACACCAAATTTATAGTTATTCGATCGTCATGACCTACGTCCACTCTTGGTTCCTCTTCTATTTGTTGAATCTCGGATTTTGATGATGAAGTCAATTGTCATTTGTTATCTAATCTATGTGTTGAGATAAGTGTGCAGGATTAACTACGATGAGAGTAAGACAAGCAGCAGGAGTTGCGCCGGAGTCAAGATCAGGATCACGTTGGGAGTTCGAGAGCTCGACGGAAGTTCGGACGGTCGTCGGAGGTTCAGAGAGAACAGATCCGAGAAGTCCAGAAGCTTGCCAAGCGAAGCTCGTCGGAACTCGCCAAGTGGATCGTCGCAAAGTCCAGGAGTATGCCGGATGTCCGCAGAAGGATCACCGAAGGTTGTCGGTTGATCGTCGGAAGTTGGCCGGAAACTCGCCGGAAGAAGCGATTGACGCATCGGAGCAAAGCTGCAGAAGTTGTCTTAGAGATATTCGTAGTTAGCACGATGATTAAGCATGAAAATGGGAGGTGATCCCATTAGCTTAATCTTGGGGCAATTGGGCCCCTGAAAAGATTCAAAGTGGGTCGAATGGAGTGAGCCATTCGGACCCTGATTGCACCAGGAGGTGCAACCGCCCCAGCCAGGAGGTGCAACCGCCTGGGCTGTGGGGTTGAGAGGTGCAACCGCCCCAGCCAGGAGGTGCAACCGCCTGGGCTGTGGGGTTGAGAGGTGCAACCGCCCCAGCCAGGAGGTGCAACCGCCAGGGTTGCAAGGCTGGGAGGTGCAACCGCTCCAGCCAAGAGGTTGCACCGCCAGAGCTCAAGTTCCGAGCTCTGCCAGGCGATGCAACCACCGAGCTCAGTCTTCGAGCTCTGGCAGAGTGGTGCATCAGCCTGAGCTCAGTCTCGAGCTTTGCCAGGTGATGCATTCACCAAGCTCAGTCTTCGAGCTCTGGCAGAATGGTGCATCAGCTTGAGCTCAGTTTGGAGCTCTGCCAAGTGATGCAACCACCAAGCTCAGATTTCGAGCTCTGCCAGGTGATGCAACCACCAAGCTCAGTCTTCGAGCTCTGCCAGGTGATGCAACCATCGAGCTCAGTCTTCGAGCTCTGGCAGAGAGAAGCAATCGGCAGAGCTCAGTCTTCGAGCTCTGCCAGGCGGTGCCACCTCTCCAGTCGAGAGGTGCAACCGCCTGATCCCAGAATTCTGGGAGTTGATCGATTTGATCGTTTTGAGCTCGAATTTTGAATTGGGTTGGGGCCTATAAATACCCCACCCATTCAGCACTGAAAAGATACAGACCAATACCGAAATCTTGATCTTTTCTGTGATTCTAAGAGCTCAAAAGTGTTGTAAAGCCTTTAAGTCTCCTCCTTCTATTCTTCAAGTTTTCAATTGTAAAGTGAGGAGAGAAAGGTCTGTAAAGGTTGTCTCCTAAGCCTGTCAAAAGGAGAAGAAATTGTAAGAGGGAAGTTTGGCCTTCGCCCATTGAAGGAAGGCACCTAGTTGACGTCGGCAACCTCATCGGTGGAGGAAGCCAAAAGTGGAGTAGGTCAAGGCTGACCGAACCACTCTAAATCTCTGGTTTGCGTTTAATTTCGAGTACTTTATCATTACTGCAAACCTCCCTCATCACTACTGCTCTCTGCGCTTTCACGAACAAGTTCTAAGAGCTGTTCTTCGAAATCTGCATTCAGACGTAACTTCATATTTTCATACATTACAGCTTACGTTTACGTTTGATTCTGCAGAACTGTTTTCCGCGCTTTTACGAACGAGCTTCCTTGCAGTTTACGCTTACATTTTAATCCTATTAATAACTGCAATCTGTCCTCTACGATTTTAAGAACGAGTTTCAACATTTAGACGTAAAACTGCATTCAGACGTAAATTGGCTTTCCTCGCTCAATCATCAGATTTCAGTTCACGTTTACGTCTTGATTTCAACTGCATACTGCCTTCTGTGAGTATACAAACGAGTTTCAAAGTTTAGACGTAAATCTGCGTCTAGACGTAAAACTGCGTTTAGACGTAAATCTGCGTTTAGACGTAAAACTGCGTTTGGACGTAAATCTACGTTTAGACGTAAAACTGCGTTTAGACGTAAAACTGCGTTTAGACGTAAAACTACGTTTAGACGTAAAACTGCGTTTAGACGTAAATCTGCGTTTAGACGTAAATCTGCATTTAGACGTAAATCTGAGTTTAAACGCAAAACTGCGCTTAGACGCAAAACTGCGCTTAAACGCAATCTGCACTTAGACGCAAACTGCACTTAGATACAAACTGAGAATTTGCTTTTGCATCACAATAGTTTTTGAACGAACGCAGCTTTTGGTTTTTAAATTATTATAAGATTTCCGCTGCACTAATTCACCCCCCCCCTCTTAGTGCTCTCGATCCTAACAATTGGTATCAGAGCAAGGTTAACTCTCTAAAGGATTAAAACCCAAGAGAGATGGCATACGCCGGAAACCAAGAGGGGTATTCGATTACACATCCACCCATGTTCAGTGGAACGGACTACACTTACTGGAAGACCCGAATGAGGATCTTTCTTATTTCTATGGATTTTGAACTATGGAACCTTGTTGAAAATGGATTTTCAAAATCTTCTCTTCCAATGATCGATTGGAACGATTTGGAGAAGAAGGCTTTCGCTCTTAACGCAAAGGCTATGAATGCCTTATTTTGCGCACTAGATAAAAACGAATTTAATCGTGTTTCAACTTGCGAAACTGCTTTTGATATTTGGCACACACTTGAAGTGACCCACGAGGGCACAAGTAGAGTGAAAGAGTCAAAAATCAATTTGTTGCTACATTCTTTTGAACTTTTTCGAATGAAACCGAGTGAAACCATTGGCGACATGTTTACCCGTTTCACGGATGTCGTCAACGGTCTAAAAGGACTCGGAAAGAGTTTTTCGGATTTTGAGCTTGTTAATAAGATACTAAGATCCCTTCCTAAGAGTTGGGATCCTAAAGTCACCGCAATTCAAGAGGCAAAAGATCTGCGAAATTTCCCTCTTGAAGAACTAATCGGGTCATTAATGACCTACGAAATGACCTGCAAAGCTCATGAAGAGCAAGAAGACATCCTTCCAAAGAACAGGAAGGATATGGCACTTAAAACTTCTGAATGCCACTTGAGAGAAAACTCAAGTGATGAGGACTGTGATGATGACTTAGCATTTTTGACAAGAAAGTTTAAGAAGTTCTTCAAAAGAAACAAGTTTAAAAACGATGTGAAAAATAAACTTGAACCTAAGAAGGACCAAGTGATCTGCTACGAATGTAAAAAGCCGGGACATTACAAAAGTGATTGTCCCCAAGTCAAGAAAAGAACAACAAAGAAGAAGGCGCTCCAAGCAACATGGGATGATTCGAGCGCATCTGAGGAAGAAGAATCCAACACCGAGCAAGTTGCTCATTACGCCTTTATGGCTATCGAAGAGGAGGTAACGAATTTATTAGATGCTGATTTATCTTTCGATGAATTATTAAATGCCTTCCATGATTTATTTGATGAATGCAAAGTTATAAATAGAAAATACAAGATGCTAAAAAAGGTACATGATAATCTTACTTGTGAGTTTGATAAGTTAAAAGTCGAACATCATGATAATTTAAATTCATGTATCAAATGTCATGATTTAGAAACTTTACAAAAAGAAAACTTGCTACTTAAGGACACCTTGAAGAAATTCGAGGTTGGTAGCAAGTCATTAAACATGATCCTTACAAACAAGGGTCATGCTCCCAAAAGAAGTGGGATTGGATTTGTGAGGAGTCCTCACCGAAATCCAACTACCTTTGTAAGAGGCCCCATCTTACACGTTCAACACCAAACCAAGTGCAACTTTTGTTGCAAATCTGGACACAAGACACATTGTTGTCCATTCAAGAAAACAAGTCCAAACAAATTAGTTTGGGTTCCTAAAGGAACCATGATAAACTCTATGCAACATGATAGAAAATGTAGATCTATTTATGAGGCACCCAAAAGCAAATGGGTACCTAAACATCATTCTTTCTTGTAGAAAACTAAACAATCGCAAGCTAGGAGCAAGAAATGGTACCTTGATAGTGGATGCTCAAGGCATATGACCGGAGATCCATCTCAATTCTCTAAGCTCTCTAGCATAGACGAAGGATATGTCACCTTCGGAGACAACAACAAGGGTAAAATCATTGGCAAAGGAACCATAGGTAACAAATCCAACCTCTCTATTAAAGATGTTTTACTAGTTGATGGTCTAAAACATAACCTCTTGAGCATTAGTCAATTATGTGATAAAGGATATATTATAAGATTTGAATCTAATGCCTGCATCATTGAAAAACCACACAAAAATATATCTATGATTGCATTAAAACAAAACAACGTTTACACTATTGACATCAATGACTTATGTGATGAAATGTGCCTTGCCGTTATGAATGAGGATGCTTGGCTATGGCATAGAAGATTAGGTCATGCTAGCATGAAACTAATCAATCAAGTATCATCTAGAGAACTTGTAAGAGGAATTCCTCATATCAAGTTCATCAAAGATAATGTATGTGATGCTTGCCAATTAGGTAAGCAAATTAGGGGTTGCTTCAAAGCTAAGAATCAAATAAGCACCTCTAGGCCCTTACAATTGATCCATATGGACTTGTTCGGACCAATCTCTACATCAAGTCTAGGAGGTAGCAAATACGCCTTTGTCATTATTGATGACTACAGCAGATATACATGGACCTACTTCTTAAAACAAAAAAATGAATGCTTTAGACATTTTACCAAGTTTTGTAAACTTGTTCAAAATGAGAAGGAATCTATGATTTCGTCAATTAGAAGTGATCACGGTGGAGAATTTCAAAACCATGACTTCCAAGAATTCTGTGAACTCAATGGATACAACCATAACTTCTCTACTCCAAGAAATCCTCAACAAAATGGGGTAGTAGAAAGAAAAAATCGAAATTTGCAAGAAATGGCAAGAACCATGTTGAATGAACATAGCCTACCCAAATATTTCTGGGCCGAAGCTGTAAACACTGCATGTTATATTTTAAATAGAGTCCTAGTAAGACCCTTACTCTCCAAAACTCCTTATGAGTTATGGAATAACAAAAAACCCAATGTCTCATATTTTAAAGTCTTTGGGTGTAAGTGTTTTATCTTGAATGAAAAGGATAACTTAGGAAAATTCGATGCTAAGTCTGATGAAGGAATCTTTCTTGGTTATTCTTCGGTTTCTAAAGCTTTTCGCATCTTCAATAAAAGAACCTTAATTATTGAAGAATCCATCCATGTTGTTTTCAATGAGATTTCAGAAATTAAGAAAAATGATCTTGATGATGATGTTAATTTTGATTCCTTGAATTTAAACGAAACCCCGTCTCCAACTAGCAACTTGGTTGCATCCACTTCCAAAACATCCTTACCCAAGGATTGGAAGTATATAGATGCTCATCCTAAGGAGCTAATCCTAGGAGACACATCAAAGGGGGTTCAAACACGATCTTCTTTTAAAAACTTTTGTGCCAACGCCGCTTTTCTCTCCCAAATTGAACCCAAATGTGTTGATGAAGCCATGAAAGATGATTCATGGATCATCGCAATGCAAGATGAATTAAATCAATTTGAGAGAAATGAGGTGTGGACGCTTGTTCCTAAGCCAAATGACCATTTAGTAATTGGTACTAAATGGGTCTTTAGAAACAAGCAAGATGAAAATGGTATCGTGGTTAGAAACAAGGCTAGATTAGTGGCCAAAGGTTTCAACCAAGAAGAAGGTATCGATTACGAAGAAACCTTCGCACCTGTGGCTCGATTGGAAGCCATAAGGATGCTCCTTGCCTACGCTAGTTGCAATAATTTTAAGTTATTTCAAATGGATGTTAAAAGCGCTTTTCTAAATGGTTTCATTTCCGAAGAAGTTTATGTTGAACAACCTCCTGGATTTGAAAACAATGGCTACCCTAATCATGTGTTTAGATTAACTAAAGCTCTCTATGGTTTAAAACAAGCCCCAAGGGCTTGGTATGAGAGACTTAGCTCTTTTCTCATTGAAAATAATTTCATAAAAGGCAAGGTTGATACTACATTATTTATCAAGAATTTTGAAAATGATTTTCTCATTGTTCAGATTTATGTTGATGATATTATCTTTGGTTCTACAAATGAATCTCTTTGTGAATCCTTTTCGAAGACTATGAGTCATGAATTCGAAATGAGTCTAATGGGAGAGTTAACATTCTTCTTAGGACTGCAAATCAAACAACTAAGCAATGGCATCTTTATTAGTCAAACCAAATATGCTGTGAGTCTGCTAAAGAAATTCAAAATGAACAATTCAAAAGCCATTGACACTCCTATGAGCACCTCCATTAAGTTAGAAATTGATGAGAATGGAGAAAGCTTCGATCAAAAAACCTATAGGGGTATGATAGGAAGTTTACTTTACCTCACTGCCACCAGACCAGACATCATGTTCAGTGTAGGACTTTGTGCTAGATTTCAATCAGACCCTAAGATATCTCATCTCAAAGCAGTCAAAAGAATACTCAGATATCTTAATGGAACTACCAATCTAGGATTATGGTACCCAAAATCAGAAAATTTTGAATTAACAGCTTATGCTGATGCGGACTTCGCTGGCTGTAAACTAGACAGAAAAAGCACATCAGGATCATGTCAATTTTTAGGACATGCCCTCGTATCCTGGTCATCTAAGAAACAAAACTCGGTTGCCCTATCAACAACCGAAGCTGAATACATTGCAGCAAGTGCATGCTGTGCACAAGTTGTATGGATGAAAAACACTTTAGAAGATTACAAAGTGAATCTTAAAGATATTCCCATTAAATGTGATAACACGAGTGCAATATGCTTAACTAAAAATCCTATACAACACTCAAGAACAAAACACATTGATATTAGACATCACTTTATACGAGATCATGTCACTAATCATGATGTAACCATAGAGTTTATTGATACCAAACATCAACTGGCTGATATCTTCACAAAACCCCTATGTGAAGAACAATTTGATTACATAAGAAGAGAATTAGGAATGTTGATGTGTCCGGATACTTAAACTAGTAAAAATTATTTTTCGGATGTTATTACATGCCTTGACAACGCTTGATCAAATAACATGTTGCAAATTATGTGACAAATATTTTTAACCAAATGCATGTAAGAAGTTCATTTTTCGGGCTGTATGCTAAAAATGGGATGTTCCCGTACACTCTTATGAAAACTCTTTGGAAAATGACTTTCCTCCGTCAAGCAAAAACAATAAAGTGATATTTGTGTCATGACTTCCTTTTTATGCTTGATAATGCTATCATGCTTTTTGTTGATTACAAAGGGGGAGAAAAATATGAATTGATAAACACTATGTCATAGCTGAACTGCCATAATCATATCTATGTCATAGTTGCAAATACTTGAGTGATGCTATAAAAAATGTTATGCCATCCTTGCATCACCAAGAGATATGTGAACATGTACTATAGTTTGCATCATGTCTTGATCTGATATTGTAAAGAAAATGCAAACTTACTAGAATATCTCAAATGTGAGCATCATGTAAAAAGTCCTTCGTTGCTTTATATGATTACATGATGAATGGTTACAAACACAATCATACAAACTTGATGATGTATGTCATGGCTTGACATAATTCTTGAAGAGATACATCATGATAGGCATCATGATGGGAGCATTGATAAGTTTAACTGATCTAACTTATCAATACGTCACTTGAATTCTTAGGTCTTGAATTCAAGGTTGACTTATCTCAACTATGGCATATAGATAGGGGGAGTTAAGGACAACTCCTTTATCAATTGATTGTCATCATCAAAAAGGGGGAGATTGTTGAATCTCGGATTTTGATGATGAAGTCAATTGTCATTTGTTATCTAATCTATGTGTTGAGATAAGTGTGCAGGATTAACTACGATGAGAGTAAGACAAGCAGCAGGAGTTGCGCCGGAGTCAAGATCAGGATCACGTTGGGAGTTCGAGAGCTCGACGGAAGTTCGGACGGTCGTCGGAGGTTCAGAGAGAACAGATCCGAGAAGTCCAGAAGCTTGCCAAGCGAAGCTCGTCGGAACTCGCCAAGTGGATCGTCGCAAAGTCCAGGAGTATGCCGGATGTCCGCAGAAGGATCACCGAAGGTTGTCGGTTGATCGTCGGAAGTTGGCCGGAAACTCGCCGGAAGAAGCGATTGACGCATCGGAGCAAAGCTGCAGAAGTTGTCTTAGAGATATTCGTAGTTAGCACGATGATTAAGCATGAAAATGGGAGGTGATCCCATTAGCTTAATCTTGGGGCAATTGGGCCCCTGAAAAGATTCAAAGTGGGTCGAATGGAGTGAGCCATTCGGACCCTGATTGCACCAGGAGGTGCAACCGCCCCAGCCAGGAGGTGCAACCGCCTGGGCTGTGGGGTTGAGAGGTGCAACCGCCCCAGCCAGGAGGTGCAACCGCCTGGGCTGTGGGGTTGAGAGGTGCAACCGCCCCAGCCAGGAGGTGCAACCGCCAGGGTTGCAAGGCTGGGAGGTGCAACCGCTCCAGCCAAGAGGTTGCACCGCCAGAGCTCAAGTTCCGAGCTCTGCCAGGCGATGCAACCACCGAGCTCAGTCTTCGAGCTCTGGCAGAGTGGTGCATCAGCCTGAGCTCAGTCTCGAGCTTTGCCAGGTGATGCATTCACCAAGCTCAGTCTTCGAGCTCTGGCAGAATGGTGCATCAGCTTGAGCTCAGTTTGGAGCTCTGCCAAGTGATGCAACCACCAAGCTCAGATTTCGAGCTCTGCCAGGTGATGCAACCACCAAGCTCAGTCTTCGAGCTCTGCCAGGTGATGCAACCATCGAGCTCAGTCTTCGAGCTCTGGCAGAGAGAAGCAATCGGCAGAGCTTAGTCTTCGAGCTCTGCCAGGCGGTGCCACCTCTCCAGTCGAGAGGTGCAACCGCCTGATCCCAGAATTCTGGGAGTTGATCGATTTGATCGTTTTGAGCTCGAATTTTGAATTGGGTTGGGGCCTATAAATACCCCACCCATTCAGCACTGAAAAGATACATACCAATACCGAAATCTTGATCTTTTCTGTGATTCTAAGAGCTCAAAAGTGTTGTAAAGCCTTTAAGTCTCCTCCTTCTATTCTTCAAGTTTTCAATTGTAAAGTGAGGAGAGAAAGGTCTGTAAAGGTTGTCTCCTAAGCCTGTCAAAAGGAGAAGAAATTGTAAGAGGGAAGTTTGGCCTTCGCCCATTGAAGGAAGGCACCTAGTTGACGTCGGCAACCTCATCGGTGGAGGAAGCCAAAAGTGGAGTAGGTCAAGGCTGACCGAACCACTCTAAATCTCTGGTTTGCGTTTAATTTCGAGTACTTTATCATTACTGCAAACCTCCCTCATCACTACTGCTCTCTGCGCTTTCACGAACAAGTTCTAAGAGCTGTTCTTCGAAATCTGCATTCAGACGTAACTTCATATTTTCATACATTACAGCTTACGTTTACGTTTGATTCTGCAGAACTGTTTTCCGCGCTTTTACGAACGAGCTTCCTTGCAGTTTACGCTTACATTTTAATCCTATTAATAACTTCAATCTGTCCTCTACGATTTTAAGAACGAGTTTCAACATTTAGACGTAAAACTGCATTCAGACGTAAATCGGCTTTCCTCGCTCAATCATCAGATTTCAGTTCACGTTTACGTCTTGATTTCAACTGCATACTGCCTTCTGTGAGTATACAAACGAGTTTCAAAGTTTAGACGTAAATCTGCGTCTAGACGTAAAACTGCGTTTAGACGTAAATCTGCGTTTAGACGTAAAACTGCGTTTGGACGTAAATCTACGTTTAGACGTAAAACTGCGTTTAGACGTAAAACTGCGTTTAGACGTAAAACTACGTTTAGACGTAAAACTGCGTTTAGACGTAAATCTGCGTTTAGACGTAAATCTGCATTTAGACGTAAATCTGAGTTTAAACGCAAAACTGCGCTTAAACGCAAAACTGCGCTTAGACGCAAAACTGCGCTTAAACGCAATCTGCACTTAGACGCAAACTGCACTTAGATACAAACTGAGAATTTGCTTTTGCATCACAATAGTTTTTGAACGAACGCAGCTTTTGGTTTTTAAATTATTATAAGATTTCCGCTGCACTAATTCACCCCCCCCCCTCTTAGTGCTCTCGATCCTAACACTATTGAGACCATCGGTGCACACTAATGGTTATTCTTCAATGGACAAAAACCAACTGCCCTCTTATAACTCTTTTTCCTTTTCATAGGTTTATGAGATAATTTTTACAATCCTCACACCTCTCTTAGAATAATCACAAAGCTAAAGGAGGAGAAGGACATTTAGTACTTTTTTAACACTTTTACAACCCAAAATCTTAAGACTTTTGTTCATACTTTCGTGCTCTTTCATATAGGAAAGAGTCGAGTATTTATATGCCCTAGTGACTTCAAAAATAGAGTCAAAATGTATCTCATCTTGGGTTTTCGGGGTACTGATAATACTACCACTAGTACTGGGCGGTACCACTGCCTACAGATTGATATTGCACGGTATCATCGTCCAGTCTAGACGATACCATTGCTTAACAGAGTTCGAAGACTAGGCTCTGGTAGTACCACCGCTTGATAGCATTAATTGCCGACGGTACCACCACCCAGTTTGGGCGGTTCCACCGCTTGACGTGGCTCCAAGTGACTGAATGGGCCATCCAACCTGCCCAATTCAGCCATGTTTAGAGCCCAGTTAGTCCCTAATTGAGATAGTAGGATTTATCTCAAAACTAACTCAAATTAAAGTCTTAAATATGATAGTTAAGGCTAAAACAATTATGATACAAGCAATCTAAGTTGTCCGACACGTCAATTGTTCAATCGAACTCTCGATGAACTTTTGGTGAACTTCCGGTGAACTCCCAGATATCTTCCAGCGGGCTTTCGATGAACTCTTATTGAACTTCTGGTGAGCTTTCGGTGAACTCTCGATGAACTTCCAACGAGCTTTTACTACATCGTCCGATCCTTTGGTGTATCCCCGGATTCATTCGGCCCGATGCTCGATCATTGATTCTGGCCTAATATTCATTTTTTTTAATTATTTTGTATATTTTATAATTATAATTAGTCCTGTATCACTTATCTCAACACATGGATTAGATCATTAATTCATTAATTGATTTCATCATCAAAATCAGAGATTCAATAATCTTCGCCCTTTTGATGATAACAATCAATTGATGATGGAGTTAACCTTTAACTTCCCCTATTTATATGCCATTGCGACAAGACAAACTTGAATTCAAAAGAAATTATAACCTTTGAATTCAAGTGAAATAATTTCGATCATAGTGATCAAATGCAATATAACATATCAAAATTTCATACATTGTACATCATCATAGTTTTAAGTCATCATAGTTTCAAGTCATCAAAGTATAACATGCATAATTTCATCACTTCATACATGATAACAAATCAACATTACTTTGGACATAATCTATATGATACTAAAGCATTCATCACTTCATGTATGATATCAAAATTAACATCATTTTGGGCATAACATTCATGATACCAAAGCATTCATATTTTCAATCATTTTGGGTATAACATACATAATACTAAAATATTTTTTAACCATTTATCACTTGATACCAAATTCAATATCATTTTGACATGATTCCAAACATTTATCATTTATCTTCCTTTGTCATCAATAAAAAGAAAAATCATTCGATAAAGTGTTTGAACTACCATTCCCACAGTGAAAAAAAGGCTTGACTTTGTACCATAACTCCACTTTTAAGTATTTGGCCGGGTTTACTTACTTAGTTG